>NC_136650.1:4336281-4373781 GCF_949748355.1 Melanostigma gelatinosum | reverse complement strand
GTTGTCTTTCATGTGAACATCAATGAACATATTGAAAAGGTCTGTCAGTCTTAACCTCTTGCCTGGGACCAAAAAAAGGCAGTAGTTTAAATCCAGTTGCATTAATTAAAAAGGGAAATACATTTTTCATAACGGCCTGAGGAAACCCTGTTCGTGGAGGTGCTGCAGTTACATCATTTAACCAGATGGTGGCAGCACCCTCCTGGAAATGCTTAGCCTCAACTTTGTGTGTGTGTGCACCTGTTAGTAATGTTCCTACCATCAGCTATGCACTGCAGCTATCACAAAAACTACCACCGCCACCATTTAAAAACACAATTTCACTGAAACGTTGGATCTGTTTCATTCATACGAGAGCTTCAATGTAATACACTCACCCGTACACTCACACCCACACACTCACACCCACACACTCACACCCGTACACTCACACCCACACACTCACACCCACACACTCACACCCGTACACTCACTCACTCACACACGCACGCACACACACACACACACGCACGCACGCACGCACGCACGCGCGCACACACACGCACGCACGCACGCACGCACGCACGCACGCGCGCGCGCGCGCGCGCGCACGCACGCACGCACACACACACACACACACACACACACACACACGTCCTTTCCCCCGGCTTCTTCATCCTCTCAGCATATGAAGGTGTGTGTGTGTGTGTGTGTGTGTTGGGGGGGATCCCATAAAATCATTTTATCATCCCACTCCCCCCCTTTCATCTCTCCTAGCCTCAACTGGCCCTAACCCCTCTGGCCATGGGGCCTTCAAAACCCCACCCATCCCAACCACTGCGTATGTATGCAAACAAATCAAACACACCAACTACCCTCCTCTCGAAAATGTCACGGCACACGTGACATTTTCAGGATTTTCAACAAACTCTTTTTTTCCCCCTCACGCAGCTACAAAAGTGCGTTGTGTGTTTTTGATAATCTCTAGACCGAGTGTTTTTGATTTCAGGGTCAAATTTCACCCGCCATCCCAACGCACTCCACCCCGGGGTGGCAGTTTGACAGCAGCCGCTCGGATGGAGACACCCCCCCCTCACTACTACTACTCTACTCATCCTATCAGTGCTAATAGCATAGAGAGAGGAGGGGGAGGGGGGGAGCAGATGATGTCTGTCTTCTGCGGTTGACATGGCCAGTGTGTGTGTGTGTGTGTGTGTGGTTTGGAAGTGGGTGCAGGGTCACTGTCAGGGAATTAAAAAAGGGGGAATAAGTGAGAGAGAGAGGGAGACAGAGAGGGGGGTTGGGGTTAGGATGGCTGGAGGGGTCCCAAACTCACCCCCTTCCCCCCTTCCTGGTTGCCCACCCACCCCGCCTCGGTCACGCCTGTCAGGGGCCGCTGACAGACGGCGCGTGGGTTTCTCTGTGTGTGTGTGTTTGAGGAAAGGGAGAGGGGGGGGGGCACTGTTTGGCGTGTGGAGGTCAGAGGTCAGACACATGGTCTCGGCCACTTCGCGCCTCGCAGTGACACACACACACACACAAGCTGCCTTCCTTTCCCACCTGTCCCCTGTCACATTCAATACCAAACACACACACACACACACACACACACACACACAAACACACACAAATCTGCAACTGCTGTAATAAGAAGACTTCAAATCAGCTGTGAAACTGAAAAAAACTGCACGAAACAAAAAAGGAGTAAAAGCATGATGTTCAGGGCTGCAACTAACGGGTACTTGTACTGTCGATTCATTTCTTGAATGTTGAGTTAAAAAATTGTGGGGAACAAAGGTGAAGTCTTCAGTTTGTTGGCTTTGTTCAATCAACAGGCCTACACCTAAAGACATTGAATTTACTGTCACATGACACAAAGAAACTAGAGTATATTTGGCATATTTGCTTGAATAATGACTGAAAGAATTGAAATATTTATTGCAGCTCTAGTTATGGCAGATATTACGCAGTAAAGAGAAACAGGAAAGACTTTTAATTTGAAAGCGCTCAATGATTACAGCGTGAATGGTTCGGATTTTAGCTTCAACTTCAACGCTGGATTTCACAAAAACTACCTTTGGCCAAACAAACATGGCAGCAGAGAAAGTTGAGAAATCACAGCGCTAACATTTAAAAAAGGAATAAACAATCAATTTAAAAGAGTTTTACAGCACTTTGGTCTTCAGTGTTCACGACCTCTGAATGACTTAAAAAAAGTTACTCCAACTTTAATGTTATAAGGTCAGACATGAAAAACATTTAGCAGTTCTACAAAAACTAAAACAACTTTCAATCTAACTGACTAAAGAATGAGGAAACATTCACAAAGTGTATTCAAAGTTTCACATTTGCGTTGTTTTTTCTTTCCCTGCTGCTTTTGAAATCAACACATCTGAGAAAACAGACGATGCGTATCGCGTCTCTTATTCATGAAGATGAAGAGCAGAGCTGTGCTATCTGAGCACGTCGGCCCGCATTTTAATGAGAACATTGGGCTTCAGACGAGCGCAGAACATGCGGCATGTACAAGACTGTAGCAGCATTATGTCTTCCATACTGAGTCCTTCAGCGGAGATATTTGACTCACAAATGATGCCACCCTACTGTGTTTATTGTATTCCATAGTCCACATACTATGCTGTGTGTTGTTTACCGTTCACAAGGTTCACAACTTGTTGGATATTTATGTGGTTAAGCAGCATGTCTCGCCTTGAAAATATGTGTTTTATACGACAAAAGAGATATCATGAGAAAGTTTTTTTTTTCTTTCATAGTCACACAGTCAGATTGCACCGTACTTCTGGAAATAAGAGGTTTGCTCCTAATTTCTACAGCAGGTGAATCCTGGGGATTTAGTTTTCCATCTCGGGAGCTGCAGTCTGCTCCTGGCTCCTCTCGCCTTCAGCCCTGTGCAGAGAAATGATCCGCTCCATGTTTAATGAGTCCTTGTAGCTCAGCACAGTCACTGATAAATACAAACCCAAGTAATTCTGGATTATTGGTGAGCGTTATTGGCTCTCTGACCCTCGCGTGACAACAGGAAGAGCCAGTTCGCTAGTTCACCTTCACTTTTCCTAATAGCGTCGCTCCTCCGTCACTATGTCCCTCACCTCTACCTCTCGTTGTCCTCCGCTCGGTCCCTCCTTGATTTATTCGGATCTCTCTCACACTTGCTCGACCATCTGACTTCTCTCTGCCCCCCCCCCCCCACCACCCGCTTCCTATCTCCACCTGTTTCCTTCCCTTAATTCCTCCACTCCTAGCCTCTCTTTCTCTCATCCTCACCTTCAATACATCATTTTTGAAGCATTCTCTTTTCATACATTTTGCGCAAACGTCCGCGGAGCTGCTCTGGAAACGGACGCGCACATTGGGGTGGAGATGATTCTCATTAGGGTGGAGGGAGTTGGCTTCTGGCCAACCTGAGGGTGAGCGGGCTATAACTAGCTCACCTGTGACACTTGCTGTGGCTCCACCACAGTGAGAGCAAAACCGGCGCCTGGTCTCATGAAAATAACGAGTCCTTGCGATGCAAAAAAAAAGAAGAGAATGCAAACGGAAATATTGTTAACATGCTTTGAAAAACAACTGTTAGTGTGGACAGATGTTCTTTATGCAATGTTCTCTGTGTGCTGCGTCAATATGTAGGTTAGAGCTACCAAAGGACTCAATGAAACGGATAATCTTTACATATATTTGAAGTCATTTCTGAGACTTTCGAGAGAAGAGTCTGCTTCCTAATAATCGTCCCCTTCCTGTCTTTCTAACGGGCTTCCTCCACTGCTTCAGTCTGATGTTACTGTAGGCCGCCCATTCAGCTCCAACGTCCACCAAAAAACCCACATGATTCCTGGCCAACGTGTCTCTCCCTCCGTGTCTTCATCCCTTCATCCCGTCTGCCTCTCCTCCTCCTCCACCCCCCCACCTCTCCTCCAGCAGTGGTCAGCTACAGCGGTCACAGCACCACTGGACAGCGCTCCGCTAGCACAGGACACACAGACTCGTTGCCAGGCAACAGCAACGAAAGATCACTGTGTGTGTGTGTGTGCGCGTGTGTGTCCACATGTGCGCACAACTCTGTGTGTGTGTGTGTGTGTGTGTGTGCTTGTCTGCTCTTCGCATCTTTGTGTGTGCACCTGTGAGAGTGTTAATCATTAAGAATAAACATGTTTCGCTGCCTGCAGCTGTGTGAGGCACACAGAGTGCCCAATGCTAATGTTTCCACCCATTGTTACACTTTATCAAACGCTGTAGAAGGAATATTACGTTTATTTTAATTAACATCACAGTCGGCCGATAAGAAAAAGGCAAAATCAGAATTCCACATTAATTCAGCCGGCAAAGTTGAACGATTTTGAAGGAATTAGGATGTTTCGTATGGTTGTTGAGAATGTGCTTCATTGTTGCAGTTTTATGTCGATACGTGAGGAAAAAACTCTGTTCAGTGTTTTCTCCAGAAATACCAACCACTTCCTGTCTTCAAAAGGCCGACAATATCTTCAGGATCTGTGTGAGCAAAACACACACACGCACAGAAAGCATAATTCCAGCACGCCCATGCAGGCTTCGCTAACGCTGATCTGTACGGAGTCGATCCTGCTCATAAGTGACTTGTTTCATGCTTCCATACACTGAGGAGCGAATGAGTAACGCCGTGTGTGGACGTTGTTTGTATGAGTTTATGCACAACTATTGCGCACACATGCAGCGTGCGTGTGAGTGAGTGAGTCAGAGACAGAGAGTCATTACACGAGCGTGCTCGTACGCATGTGTGCACGCGCGAGCGCTTTCCCGAACATGTCTCTAGAGTGTTTATTATATCCGATACAGTACCTCTTTCTCGCACCACATATTTCTGTGCCGATCGATTCTTCTGACTCCCGACAAGACAATAATCGCACCTCCCTCCCTCTCTCCTTCCCTCCACCATTATTACTGCCCTCCCCGAGGAGCGCAACGCGGGGATGGAAACAGAGAAATAGAAGGAAGGGAGGACAAGGGAAAAGGAGGAAATGGTCACTGTGTGTTACTCCCCCCCCCCAGAATCGCGCAGATGGAGGGAGAAAACGGGGAGATGGAAACGAGTGAGCAAGGAAGATGGAGACGAAGATGAGCAGATGCTGAAAATTAGGGGGATTTTTCAGGTGGATAATGGTGGAGGCTGTGAGACATGACAGAGGTGCTTTCAAAGAGAGAATACAAGGGGAGGAAAGAGACAGTGATGGGACAGTGGGGAGGACGCACGAGGGAGAGGGAGAAAAAACAAATGAGAGAAGATGAAAAAATGCACGAGCAAATGACAAACAGGCAACAACAACAACAAAAAAGTAGGAATCTGAGGATAATGGCTGAAGGTAGAAAAAAATAACGAGGTGTGGTGGGAAAGGGAATTTGAGGGGAACCCCCCCCAAAAAACAAAAATGCAAGGGTGGATAGGAAGAGCAGAGTGAGTGTAATGGGTGAGTAGGGAGGACGCTGGAACAGTTAGTGAGGAACAGAGGAAGGAAGTTCATGAGCAAAAAAGAGGGACGCTGATGTAGAACATGCGGGATGAATGAGAGAATCTGCAGCGAACACAAGTGAAGTGAAAACGAAAGGAATTAAAGTGAGAAAAGAAACGCGTGTTTAGCGGAGTCCTGCAGGGACGCACCGTCAGGAAATAACAGGAAGTAACAAAAGACAGTGACAATTGGACTAACAAAGACACACAGCCTCGCCTTGATGGTGTGTGTGTGTGTGTGTGTGTGTGTGTGTGTGAGCGATTGGACGAGGAGGGAGTGGGGGGGGGGCTAGATTGTGTGCAACAGAGTCGATGACAAAATGAACAGACAAGACCAAAAGATGAGCTCAGAAGAGAGAAGAAAGAAAAAAGGTAAGATTAAAAACCCGGAATTCATGTCCGAACTGTGTCATCACATTAACGCAGAACAGGAATCAAAATAAAGACTCATGGATCAAACCCAAAATCGAATTATAAAAAATGCAAAGGTGTATTGTGTCCCGAAAGAGAAAAATGTGTTAATTGTATGTATTTCTGTCTGAAAACATACAGTCCGGAAAATATTTCTAGTTCATTTGCACACAAAAATGAAACAAAAATATTTAAAAACAAAATACAATAACAATGATAACATATATATTTTTTCAGACCCTCAGTACTAACTTGACCACATTCATTCAATGCGGGCTGAAAGGATCTCATAAGTCCAGAGATTGCAGAATTCTCTCCACCCATAGGAGATCATATTATCCTTCAATTTGGAGTTATGAGGTTGTCATGTGACTGCAGAGATATTTATGTTCAGACTGTTTGGATTCAGGGTGAAAATCCCAGTAGTGTGTGTGTGTGTGTGTGTGTGTATAAAAACAACCAAGCCTTTCCTGTCTGTTTTTGTGACACCGTTGATTCTGATTCAGGATCTGATCTTGCATCTTGGTGCAAAACCAATGAATGAATGGCCGACTGTATGAGGCACGTAGAAACCAGCACCCCGTCCTCTCCTCCAGCCGCGGAAACCCCGGTGATCTACGGCACGTGCCGCGAGCCGTTGAGACGGTCGGGTTTACAGGCTTATCGATTGGACCCGACTTAAATTGGCTCCCAATTAAACAGAGCGCTTATTTGACCTCTTTACCCCCTTCCTGTCCTCTCCTTTCCTGTCCCGTTAAATACCCCCCCCCCACACACACCTCCATCTCCTCCTTATTCTCCCCCACCTCCCTCGCAGCCAGCTCCTCTCCATCGACACATCCATCTCTCGCTCAGTGTAATACCTCTACTCCCTTCCCCCCTCCGTCTACGGCCGTCTCCCCATCCCCATTTTCTGTTACAGGCACCTTCTCCCCCCTTTCTCTTTCTCTCTCTCTCCCTCTCCTTCACCATACCAGCACCTCCTTCGTCTCCTCCCGCCGTCCATTTCACCACCTTTCCCCACATCTGATCTTCCTCTCTTTCTCTCAGTCCATCCATCAATCTCTCCTTAAATACCAGCAATGAATTATTAAGTGTATTTATTCAAACACCATTAATTATAAAATAAAGCCAGCTTGTCGGTCGGCTCGCTTTGGCTGAGGCCCGATGAGGCCGGATGGGGAGGGAACAGAAGAAGAAGAAGAAGAAGAAGAAGAGGTTGGAAGTGCAGGAACAGTGGAGGGTGAGCTGGTTTTGTGGTTAGGTTTGGAAATGGGGGAGAGAAAATGAAGAAAGGGGGGGGGGGTAGGAAATTGGTGTGGCTAGCGGAACAGCTCCCCTCCCTCCCCACCACCCCGTCCCTCGCTCCCTCCTCCCCCCTTCCCTTCCCCGCTCTGCTTTGTATTCTGCGGAGATGACAGGGGGAAAGCTTTATTGCTCTGAGTTGGTATCGATCGGGGCCCCACAGAGGGGGTAGCGAGACCCGCACACACTGGAGGCCCTTTCGCAGAGGCCGCTGACTCCTGCCTACAGCCCCCCCACCCATTTTCCCAAACAAACCCTTCCCTCTCCTCCTGTTTCCACCTGTCTTTCTTCTTCCTCTCACTTTTAAAAATTGTGGGCTCCTTTTTTCTCGTTTCGAGAGGTCAAGAGACGAAGCTCGGCCGGCTTCACCTGCGTGCAAACGCAGCCAGACACAGAGAGACTCACACCGCCGGCGGTCGGAGCGTGAATGAAAACACGATTTCTCTCTCGCAAAAGATTTTCCACGCAAACGAGCACGATCAGAGGTGAAGTGCTCACGTGCATACGCTCATATATGGCAGCAACACACAACACACACACACACACGCGCATTGCCATGACACAATCCCAGGCTGCGGGGCTGAGCTGCTGTCCTGACCAGTTGCATCAGAAAATCCCTAATCTGGGAGCGTGACCGTCCTCAGTTCCAGCAGGCAGGGATCAGGACGCTCCGGGCAGATTCAGAATTTAAGGATAAGATGGGATGGGGATGCAGGTTTCTGAAATCACCCCAAGGGACGGAGGGATGGGATGGAGCCAGGGATGAGAAGGGGTGGAGGTGGAGGGGGGGAGTTGGAGTGGTATGATTTGTCCCCCCGTGTCCCCCTCACTGTGCACCCAACTTCCCAGCATTCCTAGGGGCCGAGGGCCAGTGGAGAAACACGGAGGTGGAGGAATTACATTTGTTTTTTTGTCCGAATGAGCTGCAATCCAAAGAAAAGCTTTGAGAGTGAGGACTTTTTACCACCTGGCAAGTGCCACTCGGGATGCAGGTGCATGAAGTGCATCGCAATTTACATTGTTTTTCTTTTAGAGACGGACAGAAAAGGATTGAGAGATGGAGTCTGACATCTCTCCCTCCTCTCTTTTGAGACTCCCCACGTCCAACTGCTGCTAAATACAGATTGATAGCTTTTTTGTTTTTTTCTCTTATTATATATATATTGTCTTAATGTTTTTTAATCTATTGCACTGTATTCACTTTATATGTTTATATGTTGGACGAGAGAGAAGCGTCTTTTCAACTCCCCTGTATGTTCAGTACATTGTGGAATTGACAATAAAGCAAACTTTGAACTTTGAACTTTGAGAGAAAGAGCATGTTAGCTGAATTATCTTTTTATCCTTTTCATACCATTAAATCATACGAGAATGTATTTTATTGAATATTATGATGTTTTTGTCTTAACTACTTTCACACGGAACGAGAATATTCCACAGAGAAAAGCAAATTATTTTTGATCTTTTCGCACCGTGAATAAAGGCATCGACCAGTCACGTTGTGAGTTGCGCCTATATTTATGAACAACACGGAGGCTCCGTAGTCCGAACCAAAACTTTATTACTCCTTTTAACCTTGACGAACCAGATGTTCTTACCTTTCACAATAAAAGCACTAGACATATAATATTCGCATCCCCCCCCCCTCAGTGTGTAAAGGCCTTAAGAGGTGTTTTCATGATTCACAAGCCTGAATGGCCTATTCTGATTGGTGGAGAATGATCCAAGCTATCTCCACGCACAAACAGCGTGTCCAACATAGATTTCTTCAAAACAACAACAAGAAAACAAATCAAATGTTTTCCTTCAAGGCTATCGACGACGTGGGATTTAGGCCTCCCTACTCTCCGGTCGCTCTCCTAAATGTGACCTCCCTGCCATTCCACTTAACAAACTCCATTTTGTTGAGGTCTGGCCGAACGAATCGGCGAGCCAGCCACGGAGAGAGGAAGAGATCGACAGAGAGACAGAGAGAGAGGGAGAGATGGACGAATCGACGGCTGGAGGGAAGAATGGGTGCTCAAGGCCACCCTGCTCTGACCCCCCCCCCCCCTCCTTCAACTCTTTCGCTCCAGAGTGGCTGTTATCTCTCTATTTTTACACTCCTTCCATCAACAGACTGCCCCAGACCCACTTATGTTCACTCACCAAATGACAAATGGACGGACACGCACACACCCGCAAAAAAAACCCAACACAATTACAGATGTAGACAATGACCGTGGTTGCTGCCAAGCCGACTGCGAGTCCTCGGAGCGAGTGTATCCTTTAATGTGGGCCGTACGCGTAACCTTTCACAGACAAATCACCTGCTGTTTGACCAGAGGGTTTTGATCAGGAGTGTTTTTTCTTCTGCATTAGGGCCGGTTTAGAGGTGCTTCTCTGAAATGTTGTGCCTCACTTTGTTTGATTTTTCAAAGGAAATCTTATATGGAAGGTGATTTAGAAATTCAACTTGAGTGGACTCCTTGGGGAATAAAACAATGATAAAAGCTTGAGGTTTATCAAGGTTCAGGTGATTTGTTTTTTACATTTGAGATTTTTTTATTTCCCCCATCAGATCTTTTTCACTATTTTATAAGGAAATAGTTTTTTTGGGCAGTTTTAGATTCCTGCTTTGATGTTTCTTATAGCACCTGAAAATATAGACCAAAAAATACACTGAAAATAATCACATCAGGTTAACCATTACACACACACACACACACACACACGCACACACACACACACACACACACACGCACACACACACACACGCACACACACACACACACACACACACTCACACACACAATTACAGGCTTCCAGAGCAGACAATTGTACAGCAATAGAGAGAATATGTGTGTGTGTCATTGTATGGATCTGATCCATAGGGGGTAGACTATACAGTAACGACCAATTTAATGGAAAAGTCTATCTTTTGTGTCTGTGCTTTTAGACCACAACACACAACAGGGATGCCAGCTTGATGCCATTATAGGTTCCACCATAATATTATGCCTGCCTGGCGCTATGTGTCTATATTATTTCTAATATAATCATGTCTTTTATTCTGTGTGTGTGTGTGTGTGGGTGTGTGTTTGTGAGTGAGCATGTTGGTCTTTATTCACTGTAGATGAAAGCCCGCTGGCACACACTGGACCACCACAGTGTGATGTCCAACTAAGACCCCTCTCTCCTTAACACACACACACACACACACACACACACACACACACACACACACAGACAGACAGACAGACAGACAGACAGACAGACACCCACACACACACACACGCTGTCTGGCTGACTGACCTACCGCCATTTCACACCACTGACCAGTACAAATTGGATAAGGGTCCATTCTCTCTGCACCAGCACACTTTTACACACAGACACAAAGCGCTCAAGTACAAATTTCTCACTCACACACACACACACCCACACACACGCGCTACAAAACAAGCTCAAAATGGCCGAAACGCTGCGATTAGAGTCGGTCCCTCAGTGGCGAGTAAACTTACAGAGCACAGAGGGAAGGAGAGGCGAGATAAGGCAGGAAGGTGTGTGCGTGCTTTTTTCTTCACTTTTACGCTCAATTTTGATTACATTTCGGAGATCACTGCTCAAATTTGGTGTAATTTTTCTGTCCAGGATTTTCACAAAAAGAAATGGAAAATTGGAAGCTGGTTAGAAGCAAAGTTAAAAGTATCCGAAATAATTTCCTGCGAGAATCACCGTCTACTGCACGGATCAAATCTCCTTCGACCAACTACAACTCAAGAGGCTTCCCAGCACTCGCTCTCCTTCAAACTGATGACCACTCCTGTTATTGTTGTTGTAGCGGTACGGAACATGTTTCTATGTCACGGCCTTGGTTGTGTTCTGTGCATTCTTCTCTTTCTGTTTAAACAGTGTTTCTTGTCCTCAATTTTCTGGAAAGCGCGAGTGTGACACAAATTGTCTGTTTGTATCCGTTCTCCCCTTTCCCTTTTGTTCCCTGAATCTGTGTGTGTGTGTGTGTTCTTCACTTAATTGTCAGTGTGGCCTTTAATACATCGACTGCCCAATTTATAACGTATGTATGATGCTGCTTCCCCTTGATCCACATCATGATTGATGATCAGATGTTTTTTTTATTTTTCACCCCTCTACTTATCTACTTTGTCACGCTCTCTTATCAAATGTCCCACAAAACACTTGATAAAGTACCACAAAACTAAATATCTAAAGATAAACCAACATTGTGTTCCAATGAATGTGTCATCTACAGCAGGGGTTATCAACCTTTTTGAACTCAAGAGAAACTTCTGATTGTGAAAATATTTCCAAAAAAGTAAGAAAAAAACCCTAAAGGATAAAAAAAGAAAAAAAGAACTGAGCTATAAATATGTGCAATGCAACTATCAGCTGTAATGACCAAAATGAATTAAGAATTCAAATTGAATGGATTGATTAGCTACCAGTGGCAAACCACGTGTGTCTCTACCGGATGATGTGTCGTGATTGGTGTGGTGATATTCAAATGTTACTGGTCACTGAAAAGTACAATGCTATAATACATGAATTTGACTTTTGATTTATTCGTGTGAATTCTTGAGCACATTTAGGCTGCATGTTTAGACTGCAGGCAGATCTGATTTGTTTCACAACAGCTGGCTGTCTGAACAAGGCCTTGGAAATAAAAATATCTAGATTTTAAAATCACCAAACATTTACATTTTCCAGCAGTACATGACGCTCTGATGCCCACCAGTGATCTGATCTACAGATTGGTTACTGAACACTGAAGCGCCAACCAGACCCTCGAATCATCGTCTCCCAAAGACGCACTGATGAATGACTTCATTTCAATACAGCTGAAGCCATTAAACGAAGCTTCGCCAACTGACTTCACCAATGCCCATGTTGCTCGGGCTGATAAACAAGGTGGGGGGTGTTGATTCCATCTACAAGTCTCTTTACAATTTAACCTCCAAACTTCATTCAACTCATTTGAAGCGCTTGTATTAAGACTAGGGGTGTAACGGTACGCGTATTCGTATTGAACCGTTCGGTACGAGGCTCACGGTTCGGTACGCATGACGAACCGAATACGTTTGAATTTAAAAATTAAAAAATAAATACAATTTTTAAAACCTTTATTTAACCAGGGAGTCCCATTGAGATTAAAAATCTCTTTTGCAAGATGTAAGTAACAATACTACATAACATTAAGGAGCAGTTTCTGTTTTTTATGCTTATGTGTTGCTAAGAAGACACCCCAGAAGATGAGTCACTCAGGTATAGTTCCATCATTGTTCAAAGTCAAAGAATAACTTTATGATGTTAGTTGTAATGAATAAATATATTTTAAAATCAAGAACATTTCTCTGGCATTTATAGTTTTCTACTGTACCGAAACGTACCGAACCGTGGCTCCACTGTATCGTACCCAACCCAACCGTGAGTTTTGTGAACCGTTACACCCCTAATTAAAACCCCATCCAATCATTCCACCTGGTGGTTCCCAACAGCTCGCTGTTTAGATGAAACCTGAATAAGGCCAATCCCCTTTTTTTGGCCCTCCCTGGTACCTTTTGGTTTCACTCAGTTGGTACAGCAACCCACTCACTCCAGTCATAACACCCGTGACTTGTTTCTGTCGCGCGGGATGGAGGCCTCTGCTCTGACCGTCTCCCTCCTGTCACACCAGTGGTATCACTTCCTTATTGAACGTGAAGCGACAACAGCCTGTCCTTGTAATGCTGCTGCTGATGCATTCACCGCTCGCCACGTCGGTCCGTCAGGTCTAACTGCACTCTCTGAGCGATGGCCCGTGGTCCCGGCTCCTTCCACCGGGGCGACAGGTCCTGTTGAGCATCGCACCGGTGACTGAAACACAGCCCTTTCTCGTCTCCCGCTCCAAAACAAGAGGGTAAAAGGGTCCACTTGTCCCCTGGATCTTCAGCCTCATCTCTCTCTCTCTCCCTTTGTGTAAATTATTTGCGTATTTGTTTGAGCTTTGTCTCTTGCGTGCTTGTGTAGTCCCCTTC
Organism: Melanostigma gelatinosum; assembly: GCF_949748355.1. Classification (NCBI taxonomy): domain Eukaryota; kingdom Metazoa; phylum Chordata; class Actinopteri; order Perciformes; family Zoarcidae; genus Melanostigma; species Melanostigma gelatinosum. The sequence continues at coordinate 4,360,572 of NC_136650.1, read as the reverse complement.
ATGTGGTTCAGGTCTTCCTCCTGGAAGTTGCTCAACGTCCTCCTGGATCCATATTCCTCTTGTTTACAATTTATCTTTAATTTTGTCATCCTAATTGTCCGTACTCTAATTTTACAAACTTGTTCTACTCTGTAGACGTGACCCCTTTTTTTATGGAGGTCTGTCCTCTTCTTGGGGCTTCTTTCAAAATTGTGATTTGTGGTATTGGGCTACATAAATGAAGTTGACTTGACTCAGTGTTCTCACCTCTCTATTCACTGAGATGAAACACTATTGATTGTTAGCCAGGCTTTCAATGCAGCAGCTCGGGTCACAATGCAGCGCAGTATATAGCGCTACCCTTTGCCTCCACCCAGTCCCCACCCCACTCAGCTTCATATAGAGCTATGTAATTATAGTGTGGCCTTGCCATACCACCCTATAGCGTCTAATTGTGTGGATGCCAGGACCGCATGCTGTTAGGGAGCGGCTGCATTGTGTACGTTTCAGATGTTTGCCTTCATGTGCCGATCTGGCGTAATAATGTCCACGAGAGCCAGGGAGCGGAGAGAAAAAGATTCATGTGTATTTCCCGCATTCTTTAAATGCTGTGCGGTATTTCTATCTGTGAAAAGACTTAAGACAAGTCGAGTTTACATTCCACAGCTTTTAAATCCACTCTACAAAGTGTGGGGTCATCCTTTTTTTTTTCGACTCATTTTTTAGCAAGGAAAATGTTCCACCTGATGACTGATAATGTAGCAAATAAAGATGAAGAACCAGCTGAATTGGTGTATTTTGCTTTAAGTTAGTTAATATCAGGTTAACATCATAACCTTCATGAAGGTGGGATTTATGGTAGAGCTGTTGTTAGGCCAGTGTGTCCCAAACCTTTTTTCTGGGGACCCGCTTTTTAAAAATAACAAACCGTCCAGATCTATAAATCGAGAGAAGAACGAATTTGTGAGTAAATTAACGTTCCTGTCCATTTCTACGTCACTTCATATTATCTTGAAACGGTAAATCAGCCCTTTCAGAGAGATATTTGTTTGATGTATCACATTGTGTTATTGAAAACATTTAAACATATTCATTAATTATAAATGAAATACATTTAGGCTAACTCATTCTTTTTATTTCCTGTCATCAGTAAAACAAAGACAATGAATGTTAGATGTTAAATGTTATAAGTTGCCTACGATTATCAGAACAATACGAACATTCAGGCTTCCTCGTGTGGCTCACAGGTGTACTGCAGTTATACATGTTAAATAAAAACCTAATGAAGTAATTCTGCCAATTTATTTTGGCCACCCTAATAAAATCTACAGTGACCCACCTGTGAGTCCCGACCCAGTCTTTGGGAATGACTGTATTAGTTTCAGCTAGGTGGACATAATAAACTGACAACTGAGAGTAGATGCATATATAGTATATATGTACAGTACATCAACCCAAACCATGAAAATCAAAGCAGCAATTGCCTTTTGTAGCAAATGACAGCTAACGACACACATTATCTGACACTGATAGAATGACATCATAGAGTCATCTCCACTGCATATATACACACCAGCAGAGTGCTGTTTCAGTACATCTAAGCAGTTCAGAAAGTCAGCAAAAAAGTCCCTTTAAATCCTATAGAACTCATTTACAACGGATGCCTCCCAGTCCTCATATTTGTTCCTTGGGCGGTTGTGTGTGCAACTCTTTCATGAAGCCACAGGAGAGCTCGGCCTGTAATTGCTCAGCGGTATTTGTCCTGTGACTCCATTTAATCTGGAAAATGACTCTGTTGGCGTTAGTGAACTACAACAATGTACCCAATTCATTCTCCTGTAATAAACAATCTACGTTCTGACATTGCTGAGGAGCCCAAGTGATAATTCCAACAGAGCCTGTGATAAACCTAAAGTACTGCAATTACCTGTTCCAAACCCTGAGCTGCTCCAGGTAAAGGGGTAACCAGGAAGTGATATAAGTATTGACATAAGAGGGTTTATTTACACCGAATAACATGAGACAGAATATTTGCAGCATGGATTCAGACATTGTAGGAAATTTAGGTTTAGAAGTGTGCTTTAAGAAATTATAATGTTTATATATAGTGTTTAATGATTCATAATTAAGAAATCATAATTAGAAGTGTTTTAGAATTCATAATTAGAAGATTCATAATTATAGGTGTGTTTTAGAATTTATAGTTGGAAGGGTTTCTTAGGCAAGGCAAGGCAAGGTAAGTTTATTTGTATAGCACATTTCAACAACAAGGTAATTCAAAGTGCTTCACATAAAACCATTAAAAGCATCAAAACACAAGGCAAAAGAAAAGGAGATTTCAAAACAATTAAAAAACAGTGTAAGAAATAAAATGCAGTAGTAAAATGCAGAAATGCAGGAAATTGATTAATATATTAATTGAATGTGGTTCAATTAAAGGCAGCAGCAAACAGAAAAGTCTTCAATCTTGATTTAAATGAGCTGAGGGTCTCAGCAGACCTGCAGCTTTCTGGGACTTTGTTCCAGATATGTGGAGCAGAAAAACTGAACGCTGCTTCTCCATGTTTAGTTCTGACTCTGGGAACAGAAAGTAGACCGGTCCCAGACGACCTGAGGGGTCGGGATGGTTCATAAGGTAGTAGCAGATCAGAGATGTATTTTGGCCCTAAACCATTCAGTGCTTTGTAAACCAACAGCAGGATTTTAAAGTCAATTCTTTGTTGGACAGGAAGCCAGTGCAAAGACATTAGAACTGGAGTGATGTGATCCACCCTCCTGGTCTTAGTGAGGACTCGAGCTGCAGCTTTCTGACGGATTATTTACAGAGACCTGTAAACACACCGTTACAGTAGTCCAGTCTGCTGAAGATAAATGCGTGGACAAGTTTTTCCAAATCCTGTTGAGCCATAAATCCTCTAATCCTTGATATATTCTTCAGGTGATAGTAGGCTGATTTTGTAATTGTCTTGATATGGCTGTTCAGGTTGAGGTCTGAATCCATAACTACACCTAGATTTCTGGCTTGGTTTGTGGGTTTTAACATCAGTGACTGAAGCTGAGAGGTGATTTTCAATTGTTCGTCCTTGGTACCAAAAACAATTACTTCTGTTTTATCTTTGTTTAATTGAAGAAAATTCTCGCACATCCAGTTGTTGATTTGTTCAATGCAGTTACCCAGCCCTTGTATGGGATTATAGTCCCCTGGTGACATAGTTATGTAGATTTGTGTGTCGTCTGCATAATTATGATAACACACTTTGTTGTTTTCCATAATCTGAGCTAGTGGAAGCATGTAGATGTTGAACAGAAGAGGCCCCAGTATTGAACCTTGGGGAACACCACATGTCATTTTAGTCAGCTCTGATGTGTAATGAGCTACAGACACAAAGTATTCTCGGCCCTTCAAGTAGGATTCAAACCAGTTAAGTGCTGTGCCAGAGAGTCCCACCCAGATTTTTAGTCTTTCTAGGAGTATGGCATGGTCGACCGTGTCGAATGCAGCACTGAGATCTAGTAACACTAAGACTGAACTTCTGCCATTGTCTATGTTCAAGTGGATGTCGTTGAAAACCTTAACAAGAGCAGTTTCAGTGCTGTGGTGCTGTCGAAAGCCTGACTGGAAAACATCAAAGCAGTTATTTACGGCCAAGAAGTCGGTCAGCTGTTGGAAAACCGCTTTTTCAATTATTTTACTTAAAAATGGGAGGTTTGATATTGGCCTATAATGTTTCATCGTTGCGGAGTCTAAACTAGCTTTCTTTAGGAGTGGTTTAATAACTGCAGTTTTTAGGGCTTGTGGGAAGACAACTGAGAGAAGGGATGTGTTTACAATATGTAAAAGATCAGTGGTCATGCAGTTTGAAATATTTTTGAAAAAGTGTCTTGGTAGAATATCCAAGCAGCAGGAGGATGACTTCAGATGTTGTATGATGTCTTCTAGGCTTCTAAGGTTGATTGAATGAAATTGTGTCATGATATTTGAATGGATGTTAGATCGGGACAACACATATCCTTTGGTTGATGTGGAGGCACTGACTGCTTGTCTAATTTTCTGAATTTTGTCAGTAAAAAAGGAGGCAAATTGATTGCATGCCCAGGTGGATTGGAGCTCAGCAGCTACCGACACCGGAGGGTTTGTTAGCCTGTCGACGGTAGCAAATAAGGCGCGTGTGTTGTTCTTGTTTTTGGTTATGATGTCAGAGAAGAATGACTGCCTTGCATTTCTAAGTTCCAAATTATAATTGCGAAGTCTCTCTTTATAGATGTCACAGTGAACCTGGAGATTAGTTTTTCGCCACCTGCGCTCAGCTTTCCGACACTCTCGTTTCTCTATTTTGACCAGCGTAGCATTTCTCCAAGGAGATCTTTGCTTACCCGAGACAACCTTCACTTCAGTGGGTGCAATGGCATCAATAATATTTTTAACTTTAAAATTGAAGCCATCTACAAGCTCATTGACTGAGAGGCAAGAGAGGGCTGGTGTGGAGGAGAACTTCTGAATAAATAGTTCACTGGTGTTTTCAGAGATGCAACGCTTTGTCACAACCTTGGTTTGGACATTTGTGTGCAAGGAGATTGCACTCTCAAAGAAAACACAGAAATGATCAGAGAGTGCAACATCAGTCACAGCAACCTTGGAAATGTTTAGACCTTTGGTGATGATTAGGTCCAGAGTCTACCCCCTGTTGTGGGTGGGTCCTGTCACATGCTGAGTCAGATCATAGTTATCAGGGACACCACATAGTTCTATAGACTCTCTGTCCTGGGGATTATCAACATGGATATTAAAATCACCAACAATAACAACACAGTCAAAATCAATACAGATTACAGACAGCAGTTCAGTAAACTCATCAAAGAAGGTTGCACAGTATTTAGGCGGTCTGTAAATGTTTAGGAATAAAGCTTGAGTGGAATTCAGAGCCACATATTCAAAAGAACTAAAATGACCAAAGGACATCTGCTTGCATTGAAGAGAATCAATAAATAAAACAGCAACTCCACCTCCTTTCTTATGCGCTCTTGTTTCACTCATGAAACTGAAGTTGTGAAGTGTTGATTCAATAAGAACAGCTGCACTGTTATCTTGATTTAACCAAGTTTCAGTTAAAAACAAAATCCAGTTTGTGCCTAACAATAAAATCATTGATTAAAAATGTTTTTCCTGACAGAGACCTGCCATTTAATAAAGCTAAGTTTAATGTGGTTAAAGCTTTCTTTGCCCAATTTATTTGGACAGGCTGACGAGGAATGTATGCTAAGTTTGATAAGTTTGCATGTTTACTATTGTTTCTTCGCAGCCTCACCTTTCTTTTTCTATAAACTTGCAGGACAGGAATTGAAGCGGCTAGCTGCATACAGGGCCCCGACCTTTCCTGGAGAGAGTCATTGGTATCATTAGCCTTGTAGCCTGGATCCAGAAGATATCAATTATTTTAGTAGTAGTTTAGTAGTTTTAGTAGTCTTAGTATAATTTGTAGCACCTTTAGAGGTGGATATTAAAATGATAGCAAGTACTTGGGTTGTACCATCTATGCTTGTAAAACTTTTTTTTTTTGCCAAGAGTTGCAAATCCTTATCTTTATATAGTATGTTTACCATAGAAGTGTTAAGCCATAAAAGACAGTCATTGAATGTATTCAACTGATGAGTAGGCAAGGGTCAGACCGGGATTTTCAGACAGGCATTTACAGGTCACACCCATGCGAGGGTCTTTCCAGCTGGCTGATGCGAGAAGGAGGAGCTAGCTGGATTTAGCCAATAGGAACTACGGACATTATGGGATGTTTTTTCAACTATGTAAGGCGGGAGAGAAAGGACTCTCGCTCTCTTGCTCTCGTTTCATCGTGTGGGTGGTGACGCTTTCAGGGTGAGGCACGAGTAAATGCTTTTCTGCGCAGATCACATTTCTATATATTCTGTAAATAATGTACTTCACTTTGCAATTGTTTTAGCTTCTGTAGTATGAAATACTATTGTTCATAATTGAAACCGACTGACTTTGTAGCAGAGGCCGGACCATGCGGTCTCTCCCACAGTTTAAGAGGTCCTTGAGTCTAACAAATTCCACGCATTTATATATATAAGGAATATTGTCAAACCGAACGGCCAAGTGTGGTCATGATGTCACATCGGGATCTCTCTGGCGGCTCCCACCTGACGCTTAGTGTACATATGTAAATTTGAATATTTGTGTACCGGCGCGGGTGTTTGCGCTCACAGTGGAGCCACGTGGCCCTGGTGTTTACAATTGTTGAATGGGGGCACGTGGGGCGATATCTCACGGTAATCGATGAACAAGGGAACAGGGGGGGGGGGTTGGAGGGATGGGGGAGGGAAAAGAAAATCGGTAAGGAAAGCAGGTTATCTCCTGTCATTAATGGAGGGATTCCCGCGTGGAGGGAAGGAGGGAGGGCCAGGCGGGTTGCGTAGGGGAAAGACCTGGATTCATTGAGAAAAAAACACAGGGTGTTTGGCATGAAGAGAAAGCAGACAATTATCTATATTGATTAAAGCCAGCCAGCCAGCACAGGGAAGACAGAAAACTATGGCCGGATCAATAGAGAGGGAGAGAGGGATGTAGGGCAGAGGATAGAGGGATAGTCGGAGACAGACGGGGCGGCGAGGGCTGGAAGAGTGACGAGGCCGGGACTCGACAGATGAAGAAGTGAGCGGAGGGACGGAGTATTAGTACGTGAGACTAAAAAGAGAAAATGAATTAAAGCTGAGACGAGAGGAGGCGTGAGAAGTGGCCAAGAAGAAGAAGACGAGACGACTGGCAAGAAATATCACGGCGAGGGATGAGGTCGATGAATTTAACCGATGAAGTGTTAATGAAAATGATGGGTGGGTATTTGGTGACTTGGCATGTAAGGTGCACGTGGAAGAGAGTGTAAGGAGATCAATAAGCAGACATGTTCGCCGTACATGTAGCTGGACGGATTCAAAAAGAGAAGGGGAAGAGGATGAGGAAAGAAAGAGATGGATAAACAGAGAGACGGAACAAGGCCGACGTTTGGTGAGATGTTGGTAACATCATCCTCAGATGTTTCCGAGGGACTGGGAACCATGGCTGAGGGTGGTAACGCTCCTCGTAGACCGCCGTGTGTTTGTGTTTATGTGCTCCTGTTACATTTGTGTATCCACATCTGGATCAAAGTGACAGCCAAACACCTGGCTCATACTCTACCTCTATAGGACGGTGTCCATACCGCACAAACACAGCTTCAAAATGTAAGAGATGTTGGCAGCAAACATCCATCAAATACAGCATCTCAGAAATGCTGCCACTGTGGGCTAACTAGTACTTAGTTAGGCTTAGGCAACAATAGCACATGGTAAGTTTTAGGAAACAAAAGTACTTGGTTAGGTTTATGAAACAAAAGCACTTGGTTAGGTAGACACATTTTCATTTTCATAACTTACGTGTATCTGGACTCAAAGAGCTGGTTTCACAAAGCTAGACTTTGGTTGTTGCTTAGATCTAACAAACTAACAGTCAGACACATGTCAAAGTTCATTCATTGGCCAAAGTTGTCCAGTTCTGGCCTATCTTAGTATGACTAATTTGCCATGAAGTCTTGGTAAATGGAACAATCAAATCAAATGGCTCAGATCCCTCCACTCAGCACGTTAACGACGTTTAACAATAAGTCAGTCGGTCTCCGGGTGAATTCAAATAAAAACGTTTGTCGTGCTCTCAGCTCTATATTTCCAACAGGTTACTGCGCTCCTTTCTCATTACTCGCTCCACAACATTGTTATCGAACCACAAATTAGGAGCCATATCTTACTCTCCTCTCGTCATCTGCTGCTGAGTGCTACCATGGAAACGTGGCTCTCAGTTAGCTTGGGGTCGGGAGGCGAACTTTTTAGATTTAAAGCGTAAATTTAAAAAGTCCCTCGTTATTTTTGTGTAACTACCTAACCTGCACTAGACTAAGACTGGCTGAACAATATACAGTATCAAATCGTTCTGTGGCACCATTCCCAAATTCCATGTCAGTTTAAATAGTGTATATATATTATTTTTTTGACATCCATGTTATAGACATGAACTTGAAAAAAAATGGAAGACCGAGTTCCCTTTGTATTCTTGCAACTAGCTCCTCTTTGTCGCTACATCTCCCTCCTCATCTCTGGCTTTAACTCTCCCTCCGTTATTTTCTCATTCTCTCCTGGTACCCCCCCCCCCCCCCCCCCCTACAATCTCTTTTCTCCCACTTTCATTCACAATTCCTCCATCTCAATTTGTCTCCCTCTCTTCAGTCCGGCCTCTGCCTATTCATTGCCGCTCTCCCCCCTTCACTCCCCTCTCCCTCCACAGGGTCAGCCTGACGGTCACCAAGGTGCTGTCGTGAGCAGTACGGAGGATTGTAGGTCTGGGGCGAAATGGCCCTTAAATGGCTCTCAAACTCACACTGGCTTTATTGATGCTCTGGCCTGATGCCAGCTAGCCTCACTGCTCTCTCTGTGTGTGTGTGTGTGTGTGTGTTAGGGGGAGAGTGCTGCTGATTGCTATGTTGATTATACAGAGTAGTCCTACACCACTCTGAAAGCTTCTTAACACAGATGGTGTAGAGAGACAAGACAGAGACATGGGGCAAAACACAACACTGGTTGGAGTTTTCATGCACTGAGCTGGTTGTTTTTAAATGCACTGTATATGTTAACTGAAAAACAAGAAAAGTAAAAAAGAAATGTGCCTGTATCATAATCTCTCACTATAACTTACAAAAGGAATATGTCAATATCATAAACTGGCAACGTAAAAAAAAATGCAAATTGTGAACAGCAATAAGGTGACATTTATTTCAGAACGTTTTTCTGAGCTTTTGTTTTTACCGTGAATAAAGGCATTAATGAACCAATCACGTTGTGCGGAACAGACATTTTCAAAATGTACATTAAAGAGTACAACAACACTGAGGCTCCGTAGTCTGAAACTTTATTACTCCTTTCAACCTTGACAAAGGCAGCGCAGACCGGATCCACTCCCTATGTTCTTACCTTTCACAATAAAAGCCCTAGACATATACACTGTGTAACTTGTTACCGGAGGGAACTGAAATTCACTCAAGAGCATTTCACTATAAGGAAACTCGATAAAACAGCTCACAGTAGTTGAGACTATAAAACAATTGAGCTCAGACAGACTGCCAGACGCTGCTCTGGGTCAATAGGATCATTGTCATGGTAGTTGCTCCTCCGTCTGCCAAAATCTATTCAAACCTATTGTTGAAAACTGTCGCAAATTTGCATCGCTACAGGTATGAATACTTTTGATTTGAAATATTCGTGGTCTATATATACATATATATATATATGTCTATACAGTATGCTTCAGGTGTGTAAAGGCCTTAAGAGGGGAGTTTTGGTTCAAGGCTTAAGTTCTCCTCCTCAAAACTAATACATTACATCATGACCTTTCAAAATAAGATGGGGAATTTTTGGAAATAATGTTAAAGTACACATTGCGTACAATGTGTATCCGGCAGTTGTCTCAGACACTGTCGGTTTTTTTTGCCTGCATCTGGAGTAACGCAAGCCGGCGTCGCGCTGCGGCGGCCAATCACGTAACCGGTGATCGGACCGGAAGACGCCCATAAGAAGCAGACCCTCGTGTGCCGCGTAGCATTGCACCGAGCAACTGTGAAGATGGAGGAGAGACCGATCACCGCCCTGATGACCTTTTCATTTAAGTGACACACACAGCCCGGCACTAATTGTCCCAGCGCCTAATTTGGTGTGAAGGCAGCCAAAGGGGGGGGGGGGAGGGGGTGACATGAAATAGGTTGAACCAGAGAGGTTGTGGTCACTTAGTCAGCGTTTTACACCACAAGGCGAGCAGTTATAGTGTATTATGGTCTGCATGCCAACAATCTGTTTTTGTATGAAAGAAGAGAAGGTGTTTTTTTAAAACACTTTAACGTGTTCGTACTGTTTCCTAGTGTTTTTAAAATCATATAATGCAAATACTATTAACACTGAACGTTCCACGAAGATGCAGCTGTTACGTAATGTGTAATCAGGGATGAGGCCTTTACATCCTCCAGTGGTCCCAATCATTTCAAAAGTGGACCTGAGCTGATAACTGCATGCTGCTGTGAAAAACTCTAGTCGCTGCGTGGAAAGAAACACTGTGGTGATCATATCTCTCTCTCTCTCTCACACACACACACATGCACGTAAAGGCTACATACGAGTGGCCTCAGTCAGTCATATATAGTTAGGAGTCTCATCCACATTGTGGCTGAATGTCGGGCTTCCTTTCCCTTCAGCTGATGCTGGCATGTTACTGTGAACACAATGCAACAAAAAGAGTGTGTATGTCTCTCACACACACACACACACACACACACACACACACACACGCACACACACACGCACACACACACACGCACATACACAATGTCTGGTCTCTCTGCTCTCTTCCACTCCCTCACTCTTAAACAAACAGATATGAGGTGTGTAGAAATCACAACTTTGACTTTAAATAAGGAGTACAGCTTTTTGTTTTTATATATACCTGTCCCGTATAAACAACATGCAGATACGTTATTTGCACATCGTACTTTCATTCGGCTGAGGAAAAAGATGAACTCCTTTGACATATCTCCGTGAGGATGCCTCGGTAACTAGCCTCGCTTTCATTTTGCTTCCGACGTGCGATTGACGAATGACTGAATTCAATAAAACACAATCTACTCCGGCAGACTTGATGAAATTTGGAATGCAAACGTATGTTAAAGTATGTGTTCTGTAAGAAATTTGAGTAAAAAACTGTAGTTAGTAGATATAATAAAAGTATTTAATAATTCATAATTAATAATTCATAGTTAGTCATAATCATAAGGGTTTCGAGGATGCATAATTAAGATAAACAAACATGCAGAAGCATGACACTTCTGCCAAGTTGCAGATGTTTAACTTTCATTTTGAAGGATTGTTATAGATGGGATTAAACAATAACTGACAATCATTGAATGTGTTAGCTGCTCAGAAGAGACAGATGTGAAGACAGGCGTTTGCTGAGCTGAGGGTGGGTAGCCAATAGAAATTGAGATAGACGGAAGGGAGGAGTCGTGAATTAATATGTGGGCGGGTTAGAAGCGTTTTTTCTGGCTCTTTAGTTTGTGAATCTGCGGGACGGCTGTGTCCTGGGACCTGAGGTAGTTTTTTTCCAAATGGGGTTGTATTGTTTTAATATGTCATAGGAGTGTACACTCCAATGTATAACTGTAATCGTGCTTACATCAGTGGAATTAAATTCCTTATAATTGTAAACCAGTTTGGGTAGCGTTATTACCGCAGCGTGTGTGTCGACGGCACAAAGCCGGCCACATGGCAGTCACATGTGCTCTGGCCTTCTCTCTTGTTGTGAGGTAAAATTCTTCCATAACAAATTTGGCGAACCCCAGATGGGACGGTCTTGCCGGCCTCGCTGTGTGTGCTGACGGCGGCGGTAGTCAAGCAGACAATCCTGGGCCCACAATATCGGTCGGCAGAGCCGTTTCATGAAATCTGTGAGTTAGCTATTAGGATCTTAGGGGAATCTCTGCTTGGCTAAGCGCTGCTAACGGCTAACGCTCCGTTGCCGGTGGGTACGTTCCAACAGAGGGAGGCCATGTCCACTGAGGTAAGTACGATTTACTGTCTGAAGTATGATGAACTTAAGGGATTAGTCAAGAGTATAAGGATCCTAAGAATTAATTAAAGACGGACAGCGCTGTGTAAGTAAGTAAATCACCACATTGGAATCAAGCAAGCTGTGGTACGGGCGATACTGCTTTGCTCATGCTGGGAGCCTCCTTCGGCCCAACATAAGTATTGTTAGGCCTGCAGATAGCTAGTTTAAAGCAGTTATGTAGCGAGGCGAACTGAGATGTTGTGGGCTTTGAGGGGCTTAGGTGTGCAAACCTTTGTGGGCTTAGTCCACAAATGTCGGGTCACGTCGCATAAGTTGCTTAGTGAGCTAGGCTAGCGGGAGTTAGCTTCTGAGGCCGCAGGCTTCAGGAAAGACACTCTTGCTAGCTTTGGCTGTGAATATAATTAGTGGATCATGTGGTGATTCAGAGGGCGTAGAATAAGGGCTTTGGTGAAACTAGACAGACTGGGTGAGTGGTTTGTGGCGTTGGAAGTGAATAACTCGCGTTTCATATACGTAACAGTGAGCTCAGGTCCGGCGGAGCTAAAGCCCGTTAACCGGAGGTTTAAGGGTTAATAATAACAATAATACGTGTGACTAGTCTGTGTTTTAGCAGCGTGGAAATACGTTTAAAATGATGACTAAATAAGTCCAATAATACGTGTGACTAGTCTGTGTTTTAGCAGCGTGGAAATACGTTTAAAATGATTGATATTGCATGACCGCGCTGTGGGGAGCTAACGCTAGCTACGTGTAGCTCCGGCGTTGCGGGACCCTGTATGTAAAATAAGTGCTTATAAAATAAAATAACGGCTGGATTGAGAGAGGAGACAGAAGGCGTATGAGTGGAATTAAAGTGTGGGATTTTGGTGATACTTGTGTGTGCGTACGCTTTATCAGAAGCTCCGTTTTTTCGTTAGCATTGCGGATAGCATATCTGTAAAAAAGCCGGTTTCATGACAACTTCCGGTTTGGCGCAGAACAACTTCCGGTTCGGCGCAGACGGCAAGACAAGTTTATTTGTATAGCACAGCTCAAAGTGCTTCACATAAAACCATTAAAAGCATCAAAACATAAGGCAAAAGAAAAGGAGATTTAAAAACAATTAAACAGAAGAAGGAGTAATTGATTAATTATTCTAATAATAATATTAAACCTAGTGTTTTGAATCTGTCATTACATTAGTACTAGAGGAGACTGACATCTGGTGGCTTAGAGAGACAATCACAGCATAGTTTTATGCCACCCAGTGGCTTCCTAGATAAATTACACAAAACAGTCTTAGAAATTCATTGTCTATGACCTTTGTGCTTACATCCTGACTTTAGTTTTAATTAAGCATTATAACTTTAGTTGTTGACTTTGGTTTTAATTCAGCATTTTAACAAAGATTAATGGTTTCAGTTGTTCTTCAATTCTTGAACTTAATTGTGATTCATTCTTGTGCAGACCAGAGTGTAAGTGCAGTTCAACAGTTTGACTTGCCTTGGTATTTCTGATTGAATATCTTGAACACAGTTATTGATTTTAAAGTGGAATTTAATATTTAATTGATTAATTATTCATTGTTTTTTAATTTCATTTTACTTCCAAATTTTAAACCTTTCGAATTCTGATTTGGAACTGGATTGTGATTGTGATTCGGATTTAGATGTTGAGTTTGATTTCGGAATTCCAGCTTCAATTTTGGATTCGAGATTCCTTCACATATCCAGTATTGACTAATTTTGGTACATTTACTATTTTACATAGTTCCTAAGAATCAATTTTGACACGGACGGCGCAACATATTTGAGAGATCGTTGACCTCTCTTACACTACAGACGTATGCTAACATTTACTGCTGAACTTTTGGCAGTTCTGTGTTTGTTTCAGTCAAGGTGCGTGGTTGAGCGGATCCCAGTTTTGGAGTCAGCGGCCACACGCCATACAGCACAGAGGGTGAGTTGATTTTGATTCATGTGATGACAAGCATGCACATGTAATACACACATTTGAATACTCCTAGGCTGCATAATGTTTACATTAAAGAAGCAGAGTAAGGAAGTAGGAGAGTTGGTAAGATCCAACGGACAAGCTGAGTTTGTGCCATGGGGACATCGAGACATGGACGCACTGGAAAAGGCGTTGCCACCGCTGGCAGGTGGAGCCAATCCGTGGATCCGTGTCTTTGAAAAACTCACAGCAGCTGATAAATTGGCATTGGGAGACATCCGTGCCGTGATGATCCACACCGAAGGAACAGCCAAATTGAACATTTTGGAGGTAAGTACAGGAACGACCAACAGGGGGGATGAAACCCCATTTGACAACTTTCGAGGAGTTTTCTGGTCAGCAATGCGGAGAATCTGGGCCAAAAAACCAAAAACGAACTCTCTTTCGGGACTGAAGATAAAACCAGAGGAAGAAACCCATCAGTACCTGAGGAGAGCTGAAGAAGAGTGGCAGAGGGCAACAGGGGGGAGACATGACGGCAATGAAGCCACCACTGTAGTATGGCGACACACTGTGCAGATGGGCCTGCCTCCACCGGTACGGACAGCGCTGGGAGAAGTAGTAGGCTTGAGCAACATGAAAGATGCCATGTGGAGGAAACACCTAACTCACTACAACCAGCGACAGCTAACTGAGAAGACAAAAGGACAGGAAGACATAAAGAGCATGCAGCGGCGGCTGCTGAAACTTCAAATAGCGGCGGCTGACAGAGAGATAAGTAGAAAACATCTGGCCAAGAAACAGATGGCCGTAGACAAGGCTCAGGCCTCACAACAGCCCCAATATCCAGCTGCACCCCCGACCTCATACCAACCAAATCCAGCAGTACCAGCCCACACAGTGGTGTACTACCAACCTCCACCACATTATAGAGGCAGAGGACGTGCACGGGCATCCAACAGAGGCAGAGAATATGGAAGAGGCAGAGCTTACCAAGCAGGCGGATATGGCCAACCAGGAAACAGAGAAAACCCTGACAGGTTTGGTGAGTGCTACGTATGTGGGAGATGGGGCCATTGGGCCCGAGACTGCCCAAGGCAAATGGGAAGAGGAAGACAGATCAGTGCAGCACCACAACATGCTCCGTTCCCACCACAACATCAGCAGTACCTACGACCAGGTCCAGCTGGACCTCCTCCCGTGAGACATCAACAGATGCCCATGCTGTCACCAGGACCATGGGGGGGGTTCACTGTATAGGCAAGATACATAGATGGTTGCCATGTGATCCCTTACAGCAGAGATATCGAGGTGAAGGGGGGATATGGTAAGGTGTCAAACATTTATGGTAAGGTGTCAAACATATTTTGTAGATCCACATTTAGAATCGTTTTCAGTAAAGGTGCTACTCACAAATTATGAGATTTAATAACGTCATGATAAACCACAACTAGACTTGCTAACTCTAGAAATTGAGAAATATACGGGAGCTCTAACTAACATGAGCCGAGTGTTGTTTCCTCAGGTGACAAACGCAGAAGCAGCAGCTGACGAAAGGAAGCAGGCTGATGTGTCACCAGGCAGTCTGGTGTGGATAAAAGTCCACAAACGCAAGTGGAGTGAACCAAGGTGGACCGGTCCATGGGAGGTAGTATTGGCAACCTCACATGACACCACCTCACTCACTGTGCAGCAGCGAAGGTAACGAGTAAGACACTCGCAGAGACAGGATTGAACATCAGACAGGAAAATTTGAAGCCAAAGACACCTCAAAAGAGGGGTTTAGACAGTACTGAAGATGACGTTTTCCCCACAGTTTAAGCGAGGGCGTCCATTAGGAGACTCTAGGGTCAGTGGGTTATGGAAGTCTGTAGTTGCTTTCTTCCTGATTTCAGTAGCTTCCCTCTTAGTATGTGGAATTAACCACAGACAGGAACCAGATCACATGCATGACTACATCAGGATTCGACATTTAGCCTCAGTAGCTAATCAAACCGATCTTAGACCACGTAGAGAGGCTTCTCCGACGACACTCACCTATGAAAATGTAACTCTCACTCTTACGTTCAAAGAAGGTACAACATCAACGGTCCAGGTCGACTTCTGTGAAGTCGTTTCCGGTCCCAGGTATGAACACATCTACGGGTGGATGTCCAAAACCTTGTGCATCATAACTGACGAGTGTGGGCCCGCCACAAATAAGTATGGTAAGCTGTTATCGTATCATAACTGTGATTGTGAAGATTGGGGATGGGCAACGATGAATACAGGTGGCGAGGGTTTAGGAAAAGACCCCAACCCAGGTCTTAAAGACCGACTAAAGATGTTAAATGCCCCAGCTTCTTATCACATGTGTAGAAAAGGGGTGGGTAGATGTAATCCTTTAAGACTTACCTTAACAGACCCAAAATTGACTGACGGAGGACTTTACGTAGTACAGGGAAAGGCTACTGATAGTCCTGCCCCACAAGGGCTCATTAGGATTATTGTTAAGCCTGTAAAAAGACCAGGTTCGACATACGACTGACGCAGAGAATGAGGTAAGGGGTGGAAACTGGAATGGCAGATGGGAATTTATGGTGGGTACAATATACGGCTTCAAGCCAGTAGTACAGATTGTATTGTGTGCTTAGGATCTAGACCCCTAGCAACACCAGTTCCTTCAAGATTCAGACTCCTAAGTCCTGAATTAGTTGTATTTTAACTCTGTTTACTGATGACACTTTGCCCCTCCAACACACTTGTCAGAGGCTGCACTGGCATTACCCACCTGTATAATATAATACCCCACCTCTGTTCAAGGTTACAGAGGGTCCATTTGATTGTATAGTCTCAGATACAGCTATGGGGCCCAATGTAGGTAGTATTATTGCAAATTGTAGCCACAGTCACAACGCTAGCGACTATCGATATAACAGTGTGTTAAGACAGACAGCACCTAGAGCTGATTTATGGTGGTGGTGTGGAGGAAGAACCATACATCCAATCCTGCCTAAAGATTGGACAGGTGCGTTGATGCAACTTGTATTGTCATTCTATATCCTGCCTGTCACTGATGCAACTTATGGAGAACTCATCTCTCCACGCCCACATGCTAACAGAAGATCCAAAAGAGATGCCGGCGGCCCGAAGGGAGCCTTTGATGACCAAGTGTACATAAGATGTCATAAGACTGCCAAGGGGGGTGTCTAATGACTTTCAAGCCAGAAATCAAATAGCAGCAGATTTAGAATCTGTTTTCTCTCAGAGGGTGATGATTAATAAAAATGTCGATTGGATCAACTACATTTACTATAACCAACAGCGTTTAGTAAACTTCACCAGTGACGCCATATCAGGACTGCATGCACAGCTGGCGAAGACTAGTTTAATGACCTTGCAGAACAGAATGGCATTAGATATGATTTAGCAGAGAAAAGTGGCGTGTGCCAGATGTTTGGGTCTGCGTGCTGCACTTTCATTCCAAATAACACAGCTCCTGATGGATCGGTGACCAGGGCTCTGGAGGGACTGACAGCACTCAGCCAAGAGCTAGCAGACAACTCTGGTGTCACGAATCCATTCACCGACTGGTTGGGAAGTATGCTTAGCCAGTGAAAACATACATTTTTGGCAATCGTAATTATTCTGTGTGCTGTCATCATAGACCGCCTAGTTGTCTGTGGATGGGGGTTCCCGTGCATCCGTGGACCTCTACAGGGGTTTATTGTTTCACCGATGAGCCAGACACCAGTCCAGGCAACCAGTTATGTGACGAGGATGAGGACGAATTGGAGCTTCTGATGGCCACAGTCTAGATGAGGCCACCAGAGGGACTTCACGAGCGGTTCCTGACCATCCTCTCGGAGATCCTGAAGGACCTGATAAAGGCCCAGATGGACTTCTAAAACATCCAGTGAGATGTTGGAAGTTTGGAAAATAGACGGATTGTTTTGGATGAGTATTCGGAGATTAAATTTTTTGTTTAATTGGGTTATAAAGGGATTTTAGGGTGTAAAAGATTAAGAAATGTAATTTTGTCACGTGTAAAAGAACAGTCAAGGCTTCTCAGTATGTGTTCTCTAGCCTACAGGCTGTATCCTGATCCTGCCAGCCCCAAGACGTGGAAGGCAGTGACTCTCAACGCACTCTATCTTGAAACGAACTGAACAGAAATACTTGAAATGATATCTGTGTGCATGCATTCTTTGCCTCGGTTTAGATAGATAGGGAGCCTTTCCCTGGATTGAGTAGGGGGGAGGTCTCCAGGGACATTTGAAAAACTAACTACATTTGAGTAGCTAACTCACAGTGAACTGTGAGTTAGGGGGGAATTGTAAGAAATTTGAGTAAAAAACTGTAGTTAGTAGATATAATAAAAGTATTTAATAATTCATAATTAATAATTCATAGTTAGTCATAATCATAAGGGTTTCGAGGATGCATAATTAAGATAAACAAACATGCAGAAGCATGACACTTCTGCCAAGTTGCAGATGTTTAACTTTCATTTTGAAGGATTGTTATAGATGGGATTAAACAATAACTGACAATCATTGAATGTGTTAGCTGCTCAGAAGAGACAGATGTGAAGACAGGCGTTTGCTGAGCTGAGGGTGGGTAGCCAATAGAAATTGAGATAGACGGAAGGGAGGAGTCGTGAATTAATATGTGGGCGGGTTAGAAGCGTTTTTTCTGGCTCTTTAGTTTGTGAATCTGCGGGACGGCTGTGTCCTGGGACCTGAGGTAGTTTTTTTCCAAATGGGGTTGTATTGTTTTAATATGTCATAGGAGTGTACACTCCAATGTATAACTGTAATCGTGCTTACATCAGTGGAATTAAATTCCTTATAATTGTAAACCAGTTTGGGTAGCGTTATTACCGCAGCGTGTGTGTCGACGGCACAAAGCCGGCCACATGGCAGTCACATGTGCTCTGGCCTTCTCTCTTGTTGTGAGGTAAAATTCTTCCATAACAGTTCTGTATGGCACCGGGGGGCTGGCTGCAGGGTTGCATTGGTTATAAGGAGCGGTGGGTGTGTATGTGTGTGTGATTGGGGGGGGGGGAGATCACGCTTTATGAAAAATAAATTTCAAAAAGCCAGCATTACCTCTGCTCAGGCCCGAGCTCCAGCCTTTGCATTTCAATGTGAGGTGCAGCCTCCATTATTTATGACGCTTTACACCTCAAAACCACAGCCTGCCTCTCTCTACCTCACCCGCTCCGGCTCGCTCTCTCTCTCTCTCTCTCAACCCCCTTATTCCCATAGTAACCACTAGCTCTGGGTCTCCAGGAAACACTGTTTGTGTGTGCAGAGGGAAAGAGGCAAGCTGCCGGTGGGATGCAGGACAACGTGCAGGAAGTTCAAAATCCACTTCAGACGATCAGCTGAATTGTCACACTAATATTTAACTTCATATGCGAGCGTCTCTGGAGACCGACAGTGGGGAGATTTTACCGCTGCAGACGACAGTTACGGATGTTTTCTCAACGGTCACGTCGGTATATCTACAAGTTTGTTCAGTGATAGCACCGGCTGTCACAACGTTCACTCTTTGCTGTCTTCCTGTCCATGTCTCTGCCTGATAGGAGGAAGACTTTGATCTTGACATGCGAGGGGAGACGCTGCCACAAACTGTATATCTACACTGAATAAAACTAACTTCTGCTCAACGCTTAGAATACTCAGACATGGAGAATCTTTAAGAAACGACATGCAGAACGTACTGTAACATTCATGTTATGAATACTTATCGCCAACTACCACAGCTTCACTGCGTTTCTCCGCAGTTGTCCCCGGCAACAATCCCTTCACAATGAGGATGTAACGAGGTTTATAGGAAATGACGGGCTACTTTATAGAAACTGTCGCACCGACAGTATTGTTGTATTTTGTCATGGGGTTTTGAAATGGCAACAACTGATCTTGTTCAAAGGTATAAAGGTTATTTCAAAAGCAGGCTAGTAAGGCATGAAAATATCCACTTTGACAATAAACTATGGAACACCACCTTCTGTGCCGGAAAAATCACTTCAGCTCAAAACGGCACTTGGACACTTTTCAGATGGTGAATTCTATTTCTCAAAAGAAAAAAAAAATCAAGAGACTTATTCATGAGGAAACCAAACTTCTTGAACAGAGACTCAGTTACTGTGAGATCAGCAGAGGAGTCAGAATGTCTGACTCTGACTAGATGGTGACAGGATGGCCCCAATAAGTCTCTAAATTGAGACGAGGTCTGATATCAGTTTTCAAAGCTGTTAAACGTGATTGTGTTTAATGGTCCCATCATATGATGGAAAAGGAGTGCTGCACCAATTTGGCGTTGCACTCCTGTAACATTGTCCAACCTACAATGGATAAGTTTACAAAAAAAATGGAGCGGAACCAGAGAGGTCATTTATTCCATTCCACACATTCCATTTCCCTGTCAAAACCTACAGCCTACATTACCCACAATGCAACTCGACCACCGACAGTTGGGTCAGAGATTCCGGTGTGTTTTGCTGATTCTGATATAACCCCGAGCTGCTAGCCTCCCGCAGAGATGAGGAGTGGGCTACAGAGGTCTGGTACGTCCAGGTTCTTGTAGTCTTCAGCCCCAACCAGCGCTGACTCAAGTGACATCACTTGAGGCACATTATCAATACGAGCAGTTCCCTCGGGAGCCAAATAAAGGCTTCATACTAAGTTTTTTCACATATACAGTAGAACTCCCCATGTGTAGCATCCATTTGATTGGTTTAAGTTTGTTTGGCGGCCATTGGACTTGGCCACACATTAAAGGAGAATTCCACTATTTACCACTTATACTCATAAATGAGTCCATTTTGACTGTGGGTCATACTAACGCTGCACTCCACCTCCATTATTATGGCGACTCTGGCAAAACCATGTAAATAGGGCTTCCTAAATCACCACAATGAGGCAAGTGCAATAAGTTATTATGGCCCATTATCAGAACAGCCACAATTATAAAACATACCATTTTCTTTTTTCCCCCTTTTTACACCATGTAGTGAAACGGAACGGTCCAGCAATTCTGATAATTCCCATCCAATATAAAAGACAGAAGAAGTTTTCTCTTACTGACCTGATAACAGAGTACAGAGTTTGCACACTTCAGTAAGCATTAGGACCGGGCAACATGTAAATGTTAATCAGCTTTTATTGCCTCACATCCATACCTGGCCCGTGACGACACTTGAACCAGCAACCCTCTGGTCCCCACGGACTGAGCTACTGCAGAGAAAACAGGGACTGAATACCATAGCTTTCTGAAGAGCTGTTGTGAAGCTTAAAGTGGGCGGCTCCGGCCGTCGCCACCATATCGGTGACGACACGGCCTAACTCCCGGCTCATCATCGAAAAAAGGCAAAGAGGTAGATCGTCCTCGGGCCCAGGTGATGCAGCAGAAGACCCCTAGTGGCTAGTGGATACGGCACCCTCCTGTCACTCATAGTGGCCACGCCTGGATGTAAACATGTTTATTTCTGCTGTAAAGTTGGGCCATTATTACATGGAGGTCTATGGAGATGCACTTTTTGGCACTTCCACGTTGGCACCGGATATAGCCGTTTGGGAGAAAATCTAATTATCTTCAGATATTGTAGGGTTGACTATTGGTGCTTTTACAAAATAGTTACACAATGAGACGTTTGATAATCATCAGTAATGTGGACATCATGACTTATTAGGTGAAGGCAAATAATATAACAGCTAGAACAGTCTGATAGGTTCAGAAAATGACATCACTTTACTGTAATGCAGCATTAGAAATCAGGAAAAGACAACACTTAAGCCACATAATTATATCCAAAATCGAAGATGTGTAGTCTCATATTGATATGATATCAATATATTGCCCGGCCCGAGTAAGCGTTGTATATAAAAACCCTTGAGGGTCATCCTCCCTATGTTTGTGGCCTCTTTGGTCCTCAGCTGCTCCACAAACACAATCAAGAATACAAAAGAAAAAACATATTTTCACCTTAGGGCTCTGAATTATTTTCCTCAACTCAAATCGAGCTAAAGTGCATGTGTTTCCTATAATTCAACTAAAAGACAGGATGCGTGTCCCGCACATTGTCCAGAAGATTGACATGCGCGGCGCGGGCTCGGTGGCCTTGTGTGCGAGTTAAAGTGTAAAATGAAACTAATGTAATAACCGCGGAGGGCCTGGAAGGGACGAGGCTTTTCATAGGGGGGGGGGGGGGGGAGATATATAGCTTTGGAGCGCAGGAGAATCTCCATTTCCTGAATTAGAAGCGGACTGAACCCCCCCCCCCCCCCCCCCACAACCCGACGCGACAATAGTTGGCGTGTAGCGTCAGAGCATCTGCCAGATATTAGTCAGACACACCATTGGCTGAATGATGAGGCTTCTGAGGGGGTTGTAAATTACAATGGGAGAGAGAGGGGTAATATCCATCAGTCCATCCATCTGCGTGTGTCCGGACGATCGGACAAAAGGCCTGCTGCTGCTGCTATGCTGGCCAAAAGCTCTGCTGGTCAGACTTAATGAACCTTACCCTACCCCCCACTCCATCACACACACACACACACACACACACACACACACACACACACACACACACACACACACACACACACACACACACACACACACACACATATAAACACACCGCCCATCCCCCCCGGTGGCTGTCTCTCCTATCCAGCTCTACCTTGGCCTGCAGTGGCTGTGTCACTGCTAATATTGACGACACCCCCCTCTCTTTCTCTCCTCCCTCCCTACCTCTCTCCCCCCTTCCTTTGGCCGGCAACCGCTGTTGTCCACATCTCACCTCATCCATAGTAGACAGTATTGATTTTCAGCACGGAAAATAAAAAAGGCCATGAATTTTAATGCCTCACTGTCTGTCTGTCTGTTGCCCCCCCCTCCCCTTTTCTCTCCCTCTCCCATTCTCTTAGTACTCATCTTCACCTCCTCTCCTTTTATTCTCAGAGCCGCCTCCCTCCCGCTCCCTTTTCTCTGATGTATCTCTCTGTCCGTCCATCCCTTTCCCCCCCTCTCTCACTTTCTTTCTTCTCTGACCATCGCTATCTCTCTATATCGCTCTGTCCTTTCAGCAAACCCACCCGCCATCATTCTCTCTCCCTCTCTGTTTTTCTTCCTCTCATTTTTGTCCTGAGGGAAGAATAGGGGAGAGAAAAAAGCAAAACGTGGGGAGGCAGGTGTGGAGGATGCAGTGATGTGTGTGTGTGTGGGTCATCTGCCATTTCCAAGCTTATACAGTACCAACCTTGTTAACTAATCTGGTTGTGAGAGTGAGGAAGAGTGTGGTGGGGTTTGGAAAGAATTCCAATATTTCAAGATAGAAAAAAAAAATCTTTCTTATGTCTTATTAAAACATTAGCTCATTAAAAAAGAAACCCTAACAGACAGTATTTGATCATTATTTTGTAAAACCATCTGAGAAAAGTCTTGTGTCTTTACACATTCTGGCTGTAACACCAGCGTGCTGTTTCACGCCGTCTTACCTTCGACCACGGCTGCAGCAGAGCTCTGTTGGATTTCTCCTGTTTTCCGATGGTTATTAAGCCTGAGAGTAGCCACTGGTGACCACTGCATTTGACACCGGCTAATGCTGGGTGAAGTGAGAAACATGCTGCAATAAGAAAGCGCCCGCATCTGCTAGAATCATGGAATCGTGATTTTGAGGTATTTTTTTTTACCATTTTCGCACATATTGAAGATAATGACGCACGTGCGGCGTGTCATTTTTATCTACATAAAAAGATAAAACCAGAGCGCCGAAGGGAGAAAACGGACAAGTCGGACTGACAAGTTGGAACACAGTGATTTAGCCACTCAGGAGCAGCAGAAGGAGAAAGCGGCAATTGCCATCAATGACAGGTTGCATGCTTCTGTCGGCGCAGACCAAGTGTCCCCGTTGTCAGGTAAAATCTCTGCTTTTGCAACAAAAAAAAAGCGCAGTTTTCAGAAAAATATATATTTTGTGCTGAAATTGTAATACCGGGTGTAAGCCTTCATGGTTCATTTAGTACATAAATAACAAGCTTTCGCTTACACACATTCCCTGCAAATACAGCAACTGAATCCTCTGTATAAAACGGGTTTGAATCAGTTTAAACCACCAGCTTTACTGCATATATGACACATGTGGCTCTGATATTACTGTAACCTGCAATCACAGCAGAGATCAGATGGGCCGCGGACACAGAAAGATAAAGACAATCCCTGAAAACACGACAAATCTCCATCCAATTATGGGGGAGAGATGATACCCCAAGTTAAATATATCGAAACTGTATAAAAAAGAAATATATGATGTGTCTAGTATTTTACAAATTCCCACCATTTGCTTTGGATCAGGTGTCATTGTGAACAAGTTGAGGCATGTGAACGCGTTTGCTCTCTTGAATTCAATAAGCGGCGTCAGGCCTGTGGAGACTCGTATCATAGAGAAAATATCACAATGTAAATTGATTCTTTCTTTGTATTTGTCAGAGTGTGGGCATTTTTTCATATGATATGTGCCAGATATCTTGTTTTCAGCGTTTGGCTCCATTCTCAGAAGGATATATCTTACTGCACTATTACAGTGAATAAGTGTATTCTAGTTCAACAAATAACCTTCTGTCTCAGGGAGATTTTTCTCTGTTGAACTCATTATAGCACAGCGGTATGTGGGTCAGGGCCAGGGAGAAACATAATGGACACACAGTCATACACACACAAAAATGCCCATATATATTTATATG